>NW_002476156.1:0-17446 GCF_000189635.1 Tetrahymena thermophila SB210 | reverse complement strand
GAGTTCGCATTCTCACTATCCTTAATATCCAATCTATAGTTCCTATTTTATTTTTAACTACACATTTTAAATAGAAATATTAAGATTTAATAATCAAAGTTAATTACACTATCTTTTTTGTAATTTATAAATTCATATAATATATTTGTTCTTTTTATTTACTTATAATTAATTAAATTTTCATAAATTGTTATTCAATATTTTTGAAAAAAAAAAATAAATGATGTAATAGATTAAATATTATAAAAAATTTGAAGAAGTAATTTCTTGTTTTTTCTTATTAACTTTCAATTTATTTTTAAAAATAAAAAAAGATTTTAAACTCTTCACTTTAATCTTATTAGGCTCTCCATATTGATCTTAGGTATAATTAATTTTAAAATATTATTATTATAATTATTATTAATATTTTCTATATATTTATTATTCAGTTTATTAAAAATATTATTTTTCTAATAGAAATTATCAATTATATTCTATTCAAAAATTTATTTATAAAAATTATTTTTTTAGTCATTTTTTTCACTTTACAAACTTTAAATTTATTAGATATTTTTAATATATTTTTTCCTTTTAACACTTTTATTTAATAAAAACAGTTTATTTATTTTGGATTATGATATTTCTATTTATAAAAATGATTTTAAAATAATTAAACCCTTTTAATTTGTTAATTGGATTTATTAATCTTTTTCTTTTTTATTGTATTTGCGTTTTTTTTCTTCTATCTTTCAAAATTTCACTTATTTTTTATTTTCAACACTTGACTTTATGTTTCGTTAATTCATTTCTGATAATTTCATATTTTTTCTTCATTTTTTCCTTCTAAATAATTTATTAATTATATATTTTGTCTTCAATATTTAAAAAGTTACAGTTAAGTTGGTGATTAAGGTACTTCATACTTAGAAACTGCTTTAGCAAATTGCTCTAATCTCTCAAATTTAACACTTAATCTTCGGTAAAAGCAGTCTATTAGTTTTAGATTATGATATTTCTATTTATAAAAATGAATTTAAAACAATTAAATCTTTTAATTTGTTTTTTTGCTTTTTATTGCATTTATTAATCTTTTATTTTTTTATTGTACATACTTGTTTTTGTATTTCTTCTATCTTTTTAAATAATTTATCATTAATTATATATTTTTTCTTTAATATTTAAAAAGTTACAATGATATTAGTGCAAGTGGTGTGTCAGGCTTAGGCTCTGCTTTAGCAAATTGTATTAATCTCTCAAATTTGACACTTGATCTTGGGTAAAAACAGTTTCTTTGCTTTGGATTGCGATATTTCTATTTATAAAAATGAATTTAAAACAATTAAACTCTTTTAATTTATTTATTAGCTTTTTATTAAATTTATTAATCTTTTTCTTTTTTATTGTACTTACTTGTGTTTGTATTTCTTTTATCTTTCTAAATAACTTATTAATTATATATTTATTCTTCAATATTTAAAAAGTTACAATTAAATTGGTGCAAGTGGTGCATCAGGCTTAGGCTCTGCTTTAGCAAATTGTATTAATCTCTCAAATTTGACACTTTATCTTCGGTAAAAATAGTTTATTTGTTTTGGATTGTGATATTTCTATTAATAAAAGTGAATTTAAAACAATTAAACTCTTTTAATTTATTTATTAGCTTTTTATTAGATTTATTAATCTTTTTCTTTTTTATTGTAAATACTTTTGTTTATATTTCTTCTATCTTTCTAAATATTTTTCTTCAATATTTAAAAAGTAAAAATTAAATTGGTGCAAGTGGTGCATCAGGCTTAGGTTATGCTTTAGCAAATTGCATTAATCTCTCAAATTTGAAACTTTATCTAAGGTAAAAACAGTTTATTTGTTTTGGATTGTAATATTTTTATAGAAAAACTAGTTAAAACAATTAAAATTTTTTAATTTGTTTATTAACTTTTTATTAGATTTATTAATCTTTTTCTTTCTTTTTTATTGATCTTGTGTTTTTATTTCTACTATATTTCTAAATAACTTATAAATTAGATATTTTTTCTTCAATATATAAAAAGTACTAACTAAATTGGTAATTAAGGTACTTCAGCCTTATGTTCTGCTTTAATTAATTGCACTAATCTTTCAAATTTGATACTTGACCTTCGGTAAAAACAGTTTATTTGTTTTGGATTATGATATTTCTATTAATAAAAATGATTTTAAAACAATTAAACTCTTTTAATTTGTTTATTAGCTTTTATTACATTTATTTATCTTTTTCTTTTTTATTGTACTTGTTGTGTTTGTATTTCTTCTATCTTTCTTAATAACTTATTAATTATATATTATTTCTTCAATTTTTCAAAAGTTACAATTAAATTGGTGCAAGTGGGGCATCATGCTTAGGTTGTGCTTTAATAAATTGCATTAATCTCTCAAATTTGACACTTGATCTTGGGTAAAAACAGTTTATTTGTTTTGTTAGGATTGTGATATTTTTATTTATAAAAATGAATTTAAAGCAATTAAACTCTTTAAATTCGTTTATTTGCTTTTTATTAGATTTATTAACCTTTTTCTTTTTTATTATACTTGTGTTTTTTCTTCTATCTTTCTAAATAACTTATTAATTATATATTTTTTCTTCAATTTTTAAAAAGTGGAAATTAAATTGGTGACTAAGGTACTTCAGGCTTAGGTTCTTCTTTAGCAAATTGCACTAATCTCTCAAATTTGACACTTGACCTTGGGTAAAAAAGTTTATTTGTTTTGGATTGTGATATTTTTATTTATAAAAATGAATTTAAACCATTTAAACTCTTTTAATTCGTTTATTAGTTTTTTATTATATTTATTAATATTTTTCCTTTTTATTGTACGTACTTGTGTTTTTATTTCTTCTATCTTTCATAATTTAACTCATTTTTAATTTTCAACATTTGCTTTTATTATTTGTTAATTCATCTCTGATAAATTCATATTTTTTCTTCATTTATTTTTTCCTTCTAAATAATTTACAAATTACATATTTTTTCTTCAATATTTAAAAAGTTACAATTAAATTGGTAATTAAGGTACTTAAAGCTTAGGAAATGCTTTAGCAAAGTGCACTAAACTATCAAATTTGACACTTAATCTTGGGTAAAAACAGTTTATTTGTTTGGATTGTGATATTTATAAAGAAAAATAAATTTAAAACAATTAAAACTTTTAATTTGTTTATTAGCTTTTTATTAGATTTAATTATCTTTTTCTTTTTTATTTTGTTAATGATTTTTTTATTTAAAAATATAATTTTTAATTCAAAAATTTTATTCTATATAATTTAATATAATATAGAAACATGAAGTAATTCAATGAATAAAAATAATTAAGAAAATGTCGTAAATCAAAAAGATTAGTTGCCTTTAAAATACTTTTCTGGTGATAGACAAGTGATGAAAAAGGATGTATAAATATTAAATATATGACTAGTTGAAAATAATATGTTTTCTTATATTATATTTTGTAATAAGATAATTTAATCAAAAGTATAGATAGATAGATTTATTTTTCTTTTATATTTATATTTATGAATATCATATTTATTTTGGTAAATTAGTAGATAGCTTATTAAATAAATGAGAGTTCATAAATTAAATTTAGTTAAATAAATAAATAAATGAATATCTCTAAAACTAGCCCTCTGTTTTAGTCAAAAACAATCAAAACTTTTAATATTAACTACTATAATTTTTTCAAATATGACTAAATAAATAACTGACCGGCCATCTTTAATTCCTACTATATATATTTTTAAGTATTTGTTTTAAATGCAAATATTAAGTTTAAATAGTGAATGTTAAATTAATTTTTCTGTGATATCTCTTAATAAAATCAAATATATAAATTAATATGATAATTAATTATTAAATTTATTTGTTCTTTTTATCCATTTATAATTAATTAATTAAATTTCATAAATTGCTATTTAATATCTTTGAAAAGAAAAATAAATGATATAATAGATTAAATATTACTATGATTTAGATGAAGTAATTATTAATTTTTTTATTAATATCCTTTAAATTTATATAAATTAATAAAAAAAGTTTAAAAGCTCTTCACTTTTATCTCATTAGGTTATCGATATTTATCTGAAGTATATTTAATTAAAAAAATTACTTTTATTATTATTAATATTTTTTATATATTTAAATTTCAATTTATTTAAATAAATAATTTTTATAATAGAAATTATCATAATTATTTATTGATTTTTTATTAAAACAATAATTTATTAGCTATTTTAACTTAATTTTCATTTCAATTTTTAATTATTTATTTATTATTCATTTTTTATTATTTGATATATATTCTTCATTTTTTGCTATTAAAACTTACACTAAATAAAAACAGTTTATTTTTTTTGGATTGTAATATTTTTAATTATAAAAGTTAATTTAAAACATTAAAGCTCTTTTAATTTATTTGATTTGATTTGTTTTCCTTTTTCTTTTTATTATGATTTCTTACTTTTTCATTATTTTTTAATTTTATTAATTATTAATTAATCTTATTATTTACATATTTTTTCTTCATTTTTTCCTCCTAATTAACTAAAGTTAAATGCCTATTTAATTTATAAAAGGCGAAATGTAATATATCTTAATAACATAATAAATAAAGCTAAATTAGTTTAAAACAGCTTTATTTTTGAGTTTTTAGAAAGGTTTAATTCACAAAATGCAAAATTTGAAATAACTTATTTACACAGTATATTTATTCTTATAACATATCATTTTTTTTGAAAAAAATAAATTTTGAAAAATTTTTTACAATCCTGGGATGAAAAAAAATTCTTAAAAAATATTTAAAATTTTACTTTTATAAAATGTAAAAATCTATATAAAAAATTCGCTTTTTATAAATTTGTATGGCAACTTACTCTATTTAATGATAGATTTTTTCTTCAATATTTAAAAAGTGACAATGAAATTGGTGATGAAGGTGCATCAGGCTTAGGTTCTGCTTTAGCAAATTGCATTAATCTCTCAAATTTGAAACTTTTTCTTGGGTAAAAAGAGTTTATTTGTTTTGGATAGTGATATTTTTAATTATAAAAACTAATTTAAAACAATAAAGCTCATTTTTCTTTTTCTTTTTATTGTACTTGTTTTTTTTTGTTCTTTCTTTTTTTATTTAACTCATCATTTTATTTTCAACTTTTCTTTTATTATTAACTAATCTATCTTATTATTTCATATTCTCTCTTTATTTTTTCCTTCTAATTAACTATTTAATGATAGATTTTTTCTTCAATATTTAAAAAGTCGGAATAAAATTTGTGCAAAGGGAGCATCAGGCTTAGGTTCTGCTTTAGCAAATTGCATTAATCTCTCAAATTTGACACTTAACCTTTCGTAAAAAGAGTTTATTTGTTTTGGATTGTGATATTTTTAATTATAAAAACAAATTTAAAACAATAAAGCTCATTTTTCTTTTTCTTTTTATTGTGCTTTGTTTTTTTTTGTTCTTTCTTTGTTTATTTATATCATCATTTTATTTTCAATTTTTGCTTTTATTATTAACTAATCTATCTTATTATTTCATGTTCTCTCTTTATTTTTTCCTTCTAATTAACTATTTAATGATATATTTTTTCTTCAATATTTAAAAAGTGACAATTAAATTGGTGCAATGGGTGCATCAGGCTTAGGTTCTGCTTTAGCAAATTGCATTAATCTCTCAAATTTGAAACTTGACCTTCAGTAAAAATAGTTTATTTGTTTTGGATTGTGATATTTTTAATTATAAAAACTAATTTAAAACAATAAAGCTCATTTTTCTTTTTCTTTTTATTGAGCTTTGTTTTTTTTTGTTCTTTCTTTGTTTATTTATCTCATCATTTTATTTTCAACTTTTCTTTTATTATTAACTAATCTATCTTATTATTTCATCTTTTTTCTTCATTTTTTCCTTCTAATTAACTATTTAATGATATATTTTTTCCTCAATATTTAAAAAGTGGCAATTAAATTGGTGATGAAGGTACATCAGGCTTAGGTTCTGCTTTAGCAAATTGCATTAATCTCTCAAATTTGACACTTAACCTTTCGTAAAAAGAGTTTATTTGTTTTGGATTGTGATATTTTTAATTATAAAAACAAATTTAAAACAATAAAGCTCATTTTTCTTTTTCTTTTTATTGTGCTTTGTTTTTTTTTGTTCTTTCTTTGTTTATTTATATCATCATTTTATTTTCAATTTTTGCTTTTATTATTAACTAATCTATCTTATTATTTCATGTTCTCTCTTTATTTTTTCCTTCTAATTAAATTTAATGATATATTTTTTCTTCAATATTTAAAAAGTGGCAATGAAATTGGTGATGAAGGTGCATCAGTCTTAGGTTCTGGTTTAGCTAATTGCATTAATCTCTCAAATTTGAAACTTTTTCTTGGGTAAAAAGAGTTTATTTGTTTTGGATAGTGATATTTTTAATTATAAAAACTAATTTAAAACAATAAAGCTCATTTTTCTTTTTCTTATAATTGTGCTTGTTTTTTTTTTGTTCTTTCTTATTTTATTTAACTCATTATTTTATTTTCAACTTTTGCTTTTATTATTAACTAATCTATCTTATTATTTCATCTTTTTTCTTCATTTTTTCCTTCTAATTAACTAAAAAATGATAGATTTTTTCTTCAATATTTAAAGTAGGAATAAAATTGGTGATGGAGGTGCATCAGGCTTAGGTTCTGCTTTAGCAAATTGCATTAATCTCTCAAATTTGACACTTAACCTTTAGTAAAAACAGTTTATTTGTTTTGGATTGTGATATTTTTAATTATAAAAACAAATTTAAAACAATAAAGCTCATTTTTCTTTTTTTTATTATTGTGCTTTGTTTTTTTTTGTTCTTTCTTTGTTTATTTATCTCATCATTTTATTTTCAATTTTTGAATTTTATTATTAACTAATCTATCTTATTATTTCATATTCTTTCTTCATTTTTTCCTTCTAATTAACTATTTAATGATATATTATTTCTTCAATATTAAAAAGTTACAATTAAATTGGTGATGAAGGTGCATCAGGCTTAGGTTCTGGTTTAGCAAATTGCATTAATCTCTCAAATTTGACACTTGACCTTTCGTAAAAAGAGTTTATTTGTTTTGGATTGTGATATTTTTAATTATAAAAACAAATTTAAAACAATAAAGCTCATTTTTCTTTTTCTTTTTATTGTGCTTGCTTTTTTTTTTTTTTTGTTCTTTCTTTTTTTATTTATATCATCATTTTATTTTCAACTTTTGCTTTTATTTTTAACTAATCTATCTTATTATTTCATCTTTTTTCTTCATTTTTTCCTTCTAATTAACTATTTAATGATATATTTTTTCCTCAATATTTAAAAAGTGGCAATTAAATTGGTGATGAAGGTACATCAGGCTTAGGTTCTGCTTTAGCAAATTGCATTAATCTCTCAAATTTGACACTTGATCTTGGGTAAAAAGAGTTTATTTGTTTTGGATTGTGATATTTTTAATTATAAAAACTAATTAAAAACAATTAAGCTCATTTTTCTTTTTCTTTTTTTTGTGCTTTTTTTTTTTGTTCTTTCTTTGTTTATTTAACTCATCATTTTATTTTCAATTCTTGTTTTATTATTAACTAATCTATCTTATTATTTCATATTCTCTCTTCATTTTTTTCCTTCTAATTAACTATTTAATGATATATTTTTTCTTCAATATTTAAAAAGTGACAATTAAATTGGTGATGAAGGTGCATCAGGCTTAGGTTCTGCTTTAGCAAATTGCATTAATCTCTCAAATTTGACACTTGACCTTCAGTAAAAATAGTTTATTTGTTTTGGATTGTGATATTTTTAATTATAAAAACTAATTTAAAACAATAAAACTCTTTTTTCTTTTTCTTTTTATTGTGCTTGTTTTTTTTTTGTTCTTTCTTTGTTTATTTAAATAATCATTTTATTTTTAACTTTTGCTTTTATAATTAATTAATCTATCTTATTATTTCATATTCTTTCTTCATTTTTTCCTTTTAATTAACTATTTAATGATATATTATTTCTTCAATATTTAAAAAGTTACAATTAAATTGGTGATGAAGGTGCATAAGGCTTAGGTTCTGGTTTAGCAAATTGCATTAATCTCTCAAATATGACACTTTATATTGAGTAAAAACAGTTTATTTGTTTTTCATTGTGATATTTAAAATTATAAAAACTAATTAATAACAATAAAGCTCTTTTTTCTTTTTGTTTTTATTGTGCTTGCTTTTTTTTTTGTTCTTTCTTTGTTTATTTAACTCATCATTTTATTTTCAACTTTTGCTTTTATTATGAACTAATCTATCTTATTATTTCATATTCTCTCTTCATTTTTTCCTTCTAATTAACTATTTAATGATATATTTTTTCTTCAATATTTAAAAAGTAACAGTGAAATTGGTGATGAAGGCGCATCAAACTTAGGTTCTGCTTTAGCAAATTGCAATAATCTCTCAAATTTGACACTTTTACTAGGGTACAAACAGTTTATTTGTTTTAGATTGTGATATTTTGAATTATAAAACTAATTTAAAACAAAAAAGCTATTTGAATTTATTTGTTATCTTTTATTTGATTTATTTTTTATCTTTTTTATTCCACTTATGCTATTTTATTTATTTATTTATTTATTTATTAATTTAAGAAATAATTTTTAATTGAAAGCTTATTATTTTTGATATTTATTTAAAACTTACACAAATCTATTATAAAATTTTAGGTCAATGAATGAATCTTAAAAATTCAAAGTAATAAGCAAGTGTCTTAAATCAAAAAGATTAGTTGTCTTTTAAAAAGATTGGTGATGATAAGTAAATGGCGAAAATAGGACGAATAAATATTAAATGTTTTAATAATTGAATATAAAAGGTTTTTTTATTTTTTAATATTTTGAAAAAGTTTTTTTAACCTAAAATATATTAGATTTTATTATTGTTTTTTATTATAAATATCATTCATATTTATTTTTGTAAGTAAATAAATTATATGTAAAAATAAAAAAATAAAATTTAGTTAAATAAATTAATTCCTCTTAAACAGACCTTCCTGTTCCTTCAAAAACTATCAAATAATTTAAAACTTTTAGTGTTATATTATATCTTTTTAAATTATATAAATTCGAAGCTTTTACGTGCCAGTTATATTTGAATCTCAAATATTACCCATCAATTATATTTCTATCCTTTTTTTATTTACCATGATTAATTAGAATCCATGATTTAAATAAAACCTCATAGATAAATCAAATTTTACTTTTAATAGCAAAATCATGGAAGGCTAGTAGAAATGCCATAAGGGTTAGGTGACCCTTCCCTTCTAGTATATTACCCACAAATTATTTGTATAAATAAAATTGAATAAATATAAATGATAATTTAGATTTGAAAATAATAATATTAATATATCAAATATACATACATTAAAGACTATTTCAGATTAACATTGAGAACCAACAACAATTAAAATGATTAAAGTGAAGAGCTTAAAAACTTTGCTATTAATAAAAATTAATTGATACAATATTAATTAAAAGTAAATATTTACTTCTTCTAGATTCTAAAAATGTTATTTATTTCTCTCAAATCATTAATTTTTTTTTATTTTCAAAAATATTGAATAGCAGTTTATGGAAATTTAATTAGTTATAAAAGTATATTAATATATTAACTGATGTAAGACCTTTTATATTATTATTTAAAATCTGGTAATTTCTATTTTAAATTGATAAAATATTCAATAAAAACATGTAAAAACAAAAACGAATTAAAGTAAAATGACATTTTTAGAAATTTGAGGAAGTGCTATAAAATATAAAAATAAATAGTAAGTAAACAAATTTATTTAAAGTTAATTTTATTTATTAAATGAGTTTATTTATATTGTAATTGTTGTTATTATGGTTGTTATTGTTGTTGTTGTTGTCATAAATAAGTAGTAATTATTTGAAATTGTCTTTATTATTTTCTTAATTTCATATTATATATTTATTTAATCATTCATTTGTAAGTTATTTGCTTTGTGTGAACAGACAGACTACAAAGCTAGTTATGTTATTATAAATATCCTAGTTATTATTTATTTATTTATTTATTTATTTATTTATTTATTAATATATTTATTGGTGTTTTTTTAACATTTATTGATGTTGATAGCTCATAAATTTATTGATTAACCAATTAAATTAAATTGGTCCATGCAAGGTTTGTAGAGATTTCTTATAAATAGGATTACATGATATTATTTAATTGATCAATAAATTAGGGAGCAGTTTTAGAAAGCAAAATATTAGTTTCACTTTAAATTAATTAAGCAAATTTCATTTAAACAAATTTTTTTGTGGACAAAATTTAGGCGAGAGAGAATAAGATTTTTTTCAGGGAAAGAGGAAGCTTTTTTGTTTTTGTTTCAATTTTCAGCTAAGAAAGAGTCGTTTAAAAGCTCAGTTGCAGTTGGCCTTTTAGAAGGATCTCTCTGCAAGCACTTTCTGATGAACTGATTGAGGTCAGGAGAGATTGTTTCTGGGATTTGTGGGATTTCATCGCTAAGACCTATTTTCATTATAGCTGCAATCGGATTGTCAAACTAATAGTTTGACCATGGAGCTTCTGCTTGAGCCATTTCAAGTATTGTGCAACCAAATGACCAAATGTCAGCCTTTGTATCATATTTAGTCTAGGTTACTATTTCAGGAGACATCCAAGGAACCGAGCCCTTTAGTGTTTTATTCATTTCTTTGTTACTATTTAAAGTGAGTTCTAATTACTTAGCGCAGCCAAAATCAGATAACTTAACTATGCCATCTGATCCAACAAGTATATTAGCGCCTTTGATATCTTTATGTATCACTTTTTGTGAGTGGAGATATTGAATTCCACTTAATATTTGTCTAGCATAAACCTTAATTGTCTATTCCTCCAAAGGCCCAAACTTCTTCAGCATCTAATCAATATTTCCTTCGCTCATGTATTCCAAAAATATACACAAGCAATCTTATTATCTCTCATGTCCTTTATATTAAATTATGTGTTTATGAGATAATGTTTGCATGATCCTTAGTTCTTTCTATTAAAATAATAAAAAATTGTTTTTTTTAATTTAAAGCAAATTTGTAAAAGCTAAATCAATTCTAAATAAATGCCACATTTTTTGTGTTTTTCATTGTACAAAGAAAGAATTAACAAATATTATTTCATTAAATTCAACAACAAATAAGATTTTTTTATCTTATTTCGTAATTAATTTTTAATCATTTTCAAATATTAAGTGCTAAAAAATATCCTGTAAAAAATATTGAAAACGGAAAATATTTTTCAGCCAAAAAAATTTTTTAGCTGCTTAATAAAATAATTTAAAATAATTAATAAATCTTTATTTTTAAAAGGAGAGAAAAAAATAGGTACTTCTTATTCATCCAAAAATTCTTTGTCTAACTTCGATTGACCATGGACCATGATCTTTTTGACGACAAATATTTCTCCAGTGTTGCAGTTCATGGCTGTAAATACTTGACCAAAGCTTCCTGCACCTATGAAATCGCCTGACTTCCATTTGACAATTTTTTATAGAGAAGCCTATTAATAATTTGAGAGATTTGAATATAGAGGTGGTCAATTATTAATTAATTTATTTAAATATTTGTTAAGCTGTTTATTTTTTTTGATAGTTGTTTGGAAAAGTAAATCTTGAAGTTTAAATTTGTAATACGATTTAAATAAGAAAAATTAGGAGTGAATTACTCTTTTTTAAACTTACTAAAAAATAGCCTAATTAATTAATAGGGAATAGATAAATCATTCTTTCAATCAATTTTAAGCTTCAAATTATATTTTTTTCTAATTAATTAAATTTTGGTTTATTACTTCGGCTTTTGAATTTTCTAGCTCGCTTTGAGCAAGTATCGAAGGTGACTGTGAAGTGGAATTATCTTTTTGACTATTAGCTCTGCTGATTTCTTTTATTGGAGGTATTTGAGAATCTTTCGGTTTTTCTGGTAAGGAGAATCTCTCTCTGATGCTTTTTGTCTAAATGATTTGATCTTGGTCGTTTTTAAATGTTTTTTTTTCTTCTTGATTATTTTTTGATTCATCTTTATAGAAATCTATATTTTTAGCATTGCTATTGTTCACAGAGATTAATTCTTCTTACTGCTAAGTATTTGCTTAATTTTCTTTTTTCTGCTGCAATAAATTTATAGATTTGCCATTTGTTGATTGGAGTCCATTGCTAGCATCTGAAGAAGAGAGCTGGAATTTATTTGATTTATTTGGACTATTTGCTGATTCGTCTGAAAACTAAGTATCCTTTTATATATTTATTTTAAATTTTTTAAACTCGATTTGTTTGTTTTTTTAATTTTTTTAGTCATTTAAAATAATTTTAATTGCAAAGCAAGCTTCATAAAAACTAAATAAATGATTTGAGCAATCCGCTTATTGATATAATTTTTAATCGATTTGGCTTGACACTATTTTTTTTTAATATATTTGACTGAACCATGAATGCATTTATTTGTCGAAGTCAACACATGGATTAATTAAATTTAAAAAGAGATATAAAGTAGAAATAAGTATGCTAATCAAGGTTTGGCATTTGGAGCTTTAAGTAAATGAATGAATAATTTATTGGGTTGATACATTTAAGTTATAAATAATAATATTTATTTATTTTTTTACCTCTCTATTAATTTTATATTCAATTTCTTCTTCATCTTCCTCTTCATGGTCTTCATAATTATTTAGATATAATTGGATATCTTCATTATGCTTCAAAGACCTGAAAGCCATCGTGGTCGCTGGTGATTGTAGTTTATTTACTTTGCTGTTGTTCACATTGATATTTTGCTACTAATCGTTTTCTACTTATTTTGCATTTACATTCTTGAGTTGCCTAATCTTTTCTACAAAGCCTTGAGGCTTTTTGCGCTCTTGCTCTTCAACAGCTTTTTCAGCTGTCGAAGATTCACCTAAATTTTAATTTGCTGCATTGTTGACACTATCATTTTATATTTTAAGCTTTGGAAGAGCCTGTCCTGACTGCAAAACAGACAAAGATGCACCCTAATTGGAATTTTAAATAGTCTGCTGCTATACTTGTTGCTATTAAAGCTGATTTTGTTTTTACTAAATAGTTGTTTTTCTATTAAATATCGTTTTCTTCCCTTCAATCTTGTTCATTTAATTTGGAGTATCCTCCGAAAATGGTCTATTCATAAAACTTGAAATAGTATTTGAATTTATCAGTGGCAAATCTGTTCCCTGCTACGACTGCTAATTGAACATCATTTCTATTGTATAAAATAATAAGCTTTAGCATACATTTCCCTTGTAAATAAAAAATTTTTGCGCTTGGCAGATGATATCCAACATCCAACTAAATATAACAAAAACTGATCCAAAATGAAAGATACCAATCAAACCTAAACCCAAAAATTCTCGACTAAACTAAAAAAAAAACTTGCTCATTTTACTCTGCTTTAAAAAAGAAGTATCTTTGCTTATTAAACTTGCACTCGTATTAAATGTTGCCGTTTAATTACTCGTGGAACCCATGCTATTTTTCTTTATTGGTAATTTGTAGGTTGATGATTTTTGAGCTGAGTTATTAAATTCCTGATTCTTCATTCACTAATAAAGATATATATTTTTATTAACAATACTCACTTTTTGAACTTTTTAATTACTTAATTAATTAATTTCTTTCTTTCTTCTTCACCTACTTAAAATAAATTAATAAATAAATAAACAAACAAAAAAGCTAATCAAGAGCAAACAAACAAACAAAGAAACAAACAATCAAACAAAAACAAAATAGCAAGCCAATCAATTAATAATTAATTCCTTCATTCATTTGTATATTTATTAATTCATTGATTTGCTTGCTCAAAACTGAAATAATAATATGTAATCAACTAAAGCAAAGAAAAAATCTAATAAGAACTTAAGAGTGATTGAAATAACTAAAGAATTTAATAGATAAATAACTAAATACACAGATAGATAGATACATTGATAGATTTATAAATAGATAGATATATATATATAGATATTCTTTTCTTCTTTTCTTTAAGTCAATTAACATTTGAGATTTATAAATATATTTGTTAATTTATATAATTATTTATTTTTACTTACCTATGCATTTATCATCCACTAGCTTATATCATTTATTTCATACATCCACCTTATAAAAATATTTGTATAATTAATTATAAATAAATAAATTATTTGATTAATTTATTGGCTTCATTACTGATGACCACAACCTCTCTAAAAATATTTATAAATACTTAACAAAAATTCTATTTAATAATTAATTCAAAATTTGATAAATTGGTTTTTTGCTTTCTTATATAATTACTCCATTTCATGCCATTAATAATATATAATTAATTAATAAACTCAAAAATCATTAAAAATATATTGCTTGCTTATTATCTAATTTAATTGAAAAAGTCATTGCATCTTTTTATCTCTCAAGATTTATCATAAAATTTATGATTGCTTTAATTTATTTAGCCGCTATGATAAACTACTCCAATAATTATTTTTATTTTTGGGTGTGTCTGTCTATCTAAAATTTATTGGTTCATTATATATCTATATATCTATTTATCTTTATTTTTATTTGGATCTTGAATAAGTCTATAAATAATTAAAATTTGTAATTACATGCTAGAACTATACTTTCATCTTTATTTAGTTCCCTATTTATTATTGCATTTATATAAATTTTATTCAAACTGCTCATCTGATAAATTTTGACATTCATATATCAACTTTTCTATCTAATAATTTAATATAGAAATGAATGTTTTAAACAGCAAACAATCGCTTATTATCAATATTTCTATCTATCAATTTTCTCATTTTTTATCAATTTAAATTTAATATTTTGTTCTTCCTTCAAAATTTTCTTTTATTTCTTCAAATAATAATTAAATAAAATAATTTCTTAATTTTAATTATTGTTTAATATTATTTCTTATTTATAAAAAAATTATTTTGTTTAATAAAATGAATTTTAAGAATTATTCATAAAATATGAAAGTTACTCAAAAAAATTAATACGCTATAATAACTTAAATTAAATATTCTATTTTATTTTTATCAATAAATTTAAAAATAATCAATTAAATAAAAAAGAAATAAAAGTTTATTTCAAAAAATCAAGGTTATCATTCTACTTATTAATTTTTATTATTAAATTTTGGATCTTTTTTAATAGATTTGATTTTAAATTTATTTATATTTAGTAGGGTTATATTAAGCATATATTTTTACAATATTTTTTTTAACTTTGACAGTATATTTTATAATAAAAAATAAGATAAGCATTTTAAAATTTATAATACCACATTAAAAAAAAATTACATAAATTCTTGATATGAAATAAGCTTATAAAAAGCCAAATTCAATATTAACGGCTTTTAAATTCATTAATTTACTCTAAATATTATTAAATAAAAAATCAAATTTGTATTGTCTGAATGAATAAATGATAATTTAAAAAACAATTATTTTATGATTAAAAAATATAAAATGAAAAAAATGATCATAAGATAAATTACAAATTTGAGAAAAAAAGAAGAAAAAAACATTAAAACAAATAAAGTTAAAATAAAAAGTAAAACTTGATTTCTCGCTGAGATTTTATTTAAATCATGGCATCTAATTAATCATGATAAATAAAAAAAGGATAGAAATATGATTGATGGATAATATTTAAGATTAAAATATAACTGGCATATAAAAGTTTGGCATTTATATAATTTAATAGGATGTAATATTACACTAAAAGTTTCAAATTATTTGATTGTTTTTGGAGAAACCAGAGGCTTTACTTATTAGGATTTAATTTATTTAAGTAAATTTTATTTTTTTATTATTTACAAATAATTTATTTACTTACAAAAATATGAATGATATTTATAAATATAAAATCAATAATAAATTCTATTTATCTATCTATTTATATTTTAGGTTAAAAATACTCTTTCAAAATATTATATAATAAAATATATAATACTATTCAAAAATTTTATATTTATTCATCCTTTTTTCACCAGTTGTTTATCAATAGAAATTAAAGACAACTAATCTTTTTGATTTACGACACTTGCTAAGTAATTTGAATCTTTATGATATATTTATTGAGCTAAAAATTTTTAAATAAATTTGTGTAAATTTTAAAATAAACAAATAAATTCAATGAGCTTTTTTGTTTTTAATTAGTTTTTATAATTAAAAATATCACAATCCAAAACAAATAAACTCTTTTTACTCAAGCCCAAGTGTCAAATTTGAGAGATTAATGCAATTTGCTAAAGCAGAGCCTAAGCCTGATGCACCAATTGCACCAATTTTATTATACCTTTTTAAATATTGAAGAAAAAATATATCATTAAATAGTTAATTAGAAGGAAAAAATGAAGAAAAAATATGAAATAATAGGAAATAAATAATAAAAGCAAAAGTTGAAAATAAAATGATGAGCTAAATTAACAAAGAAAGAACAAAAAAAAGCAAGCACAATAAAAAGAAAAAGAAAAAAGAGCTTTATTGTTTTTAATTAGTTTTTATAATTAAAAATATCACAATCCAAAACAAATAAACTGTTTTTACCGAAGATCAAGTGTCAAATTTGAGAGATTAATGCAATTTGCTAAAGCAGAACCTAAGCCTGATGCACCTTTATCACCAATTTCATTAAATCTTTTTAAATATTGAAGAAAAAATATATCATTAAATAGTTAATTAGAAGGAAAAAATGAAGAAAAAATATGAAATAATAAGAAATAAATAATAAAAGCAAAAGTTGAAAATAAAATGATGAGCTAAATTAACAAAGAAAGAACAAAAAAAAGCAAGCACAATAAAAAGAAAAAGAAAAAAGAGCTTTATTGTTTTTAATTAGTTTTTATAATTAAAAATATCACAATCCAAAACAAATAAACTATTTTTACTAAAGGTCAAGTGTCAAATTTGAGAGATTAATGCAATTTGCTAAAGCAGAACCTAAGCATGATGCACCAATTGCACCAATTTTATTATACCTTTTTAAATATTGAAGAAAAAATATATCATTAAATAGTTAATTAGAAGGAAAAAATGAAGAAAAAATATGAAATAATAGGAAATAAATAATAAAAGCAAAAGTTGAAAATAAAATGATGAGCTAAATTAACAAAGAAAGAACAAAAAAAAGCAAGCACAATAAAAAGAAAAAGAAAAAGAGCTTTATTGTTTTTAATTAGTTTTTATAATTAAAAATATCACAATCCAAAACAAATAAACTGTTTTTACGAAAGGAGTAGTGTCAAATTTGAGAGATTAATGCAATTTGCTAAAGCAGAACCTAAGCCTGATGCACCTTCATCACCAATTTAATTAGACCTTTTTAAATATTGAAGAAAAAAATATATCATTAAATAGT